>NC_141069.1:44813230-44848230 GCF_041138505.1 Cibotium barometz | reverse complement strand
GTCCCAAAATGACCTCAAAAAATTCCTAATGATGGCGGCGAGGTGTTTGTGAGATTAAAAACCTAAATGTGAACATGAATGTGACTAACTGGGGTGGCCTTGGATTAAGGCTCTCTTCCGCTCTTTCCATGTCTTCCCACAATCTTCCTTGTGCTTGTCTCTGGGCCTCCATCTAAACTTGCCTCCTAGATTCCATCCATTCCTCCACCTCATTTGTGCACCTTTCATATTCTTCGATATCAGTTTGGTGCGCTTCAACATCCCTTTGGTGATGTTTCTCTTGTTGACACGGTCGCTCTTTGGCTTCCCTTGCGAATTCGCCTGCCCATTTGATCTCTTATTCTTCACAATCATGGACAGCAAAAATAATTTTGTGTATAGCTTTGGTCCTGAATTGTTTTATGTGCAACGGATTATATTTGTGCAAATTAAGTTCTTGTACATAAAGAGAAATGTTTTGTTAAAAACCTCATAGCTACATTAGATGATGGAGATGTATGTTATAAACATCACTTACATCAAGAATATTTTAAAAAATTTGTAGAAATGCATTTAGACACGTCCTTCATCCACAGCTAACATCCGTAGGCTAGACTCGCACCCTTATCCTTCGATATCTCGTGTTTTGAACAAGATTTGGCTCCAATAAAAGATGTTCCATAGCGCATGCAAACTTTCAACCACATCTGAGATGTCGAAAAAACAAGAATTAGTTTATCCTACTTAAATAAATCTATATGCTTGTGGAAGAGGGAAATGTCAATAGGGACTTACTCTCTGACGCGCGACCATGATATCCTTGCACAAAGTTTGCAAAGTAACATATATTTTGGGTAATTTCATACAAAAGCAAACTCCAATGTTGGTTGAAAAAACAAACAGGACATAGGTGTTATAAAAAAAACATACAAATTACCTAATATATGTTGTCAATCTATAACTTAACACGATACTCACTCTTCGTTAAGCCATGACAATATTTCTTGCCAGATAGGTAGACCATTCGAACCAGACCATGAGGTCCAAAAATGTTGTTTGGTCATTTTGCAATTGGCTTGATATGAGGGGATCAATAACATATGTACAATAATTCTTGCCAGATCAAGGTAGACCATTCGAACCAAACCATGAGGACCAAAAATGTTGTTTGGTCATTTTACAATTGGCCTGATATGAGGGGATCAATAACATATGTACAATTCTGTACCTCTTCTGGCAAAAGTGATAAACAATACCTAAAGGCAACAATGAATAGAAAATAGAATTAGGATTTGTGAAAAATAGAATTAGAATTAGAAAATAGAATATAGCACAATCACGCATCATACCATAGTGCCACATTGACGACATTGTCTATAACTTCCATTATCTCGGCACACCGCAAAACACATAAATCAACTGCATCAAAGCTACTAGTAGTAACAAGCCTTATGCCCCGAATTATAAATTCCATATTGATGGGTGCATTACTCTTCAAATCCCTTAAATATCTGATATTCTCTACTTCAATGGGTGATAATTTTTCTTCGAATCATGTTGGCTTCCTGGCCTGCATCAACATCTACTAGATCTTTAGCAAAATTATCACCTTCACTAGCATCTCCAGAGGGTGTGGTTGTGCGGCAGTAGCCTCCGGTTGTGGTTGTGTCATCGATTCTAGTTGTGTGTGAGGTTCTAATTGTGTAGCATCTTGCTGTGCCCCAATCTTATACTTCTACTCTTCTCCCTGTTTGAGAGCAGGTGTCCCTGCCATGAGTAGCATGGGTGTTCAGCACTGGCCTTGCACGAGGATGGAGGGGCAGGACCGTCAGGATCTCCCACATGTGATGATCGCTAATAGAAACAGGTTCTAATAAACGATCATATATGTACCTCAATCTACGGAGTGTATCAAAATCCCTAGGAATTATTATAAGCCTATGGGCATGGGCAGTGAGGAAGTATGCATCTTCTCTTCAAAAAACTCAATCAGACAGTCTTCAGTAACTTCTTGGATACACAAAAACTATAGATGCTTACCATCGCATGCCAATACTCCAGGGTGAAAGCATGATAAGGTGGTACACTTTCTACCAATTACATTGGTTGCTACCACACTTGAAGACAACCAATATTAGTGGATTTAATATCATCATAAGATGTATTTAGAAATTTATCTAGTGCCTTTTAGAAATAATAAATGTGAAACAAGATTAAACAACCAAATTTTAATTCTCTAACTTTGCATAAAAGTGTTTCACAACCAATTATAAACCATTGTCCCAGGACACAAGTTTTCAGTCCACCTTATCATGCTTTCGCCCTCCAGTGTTCACAAATATCATGCACAAGCCTCTGAAATGGTAGCCTGGCTATTTCAGGTTGCATATGTCGCTCAATCTATCGAAGCTCTTACAGAATTGTCATGTGGGCTTGATATCTTCTCCTTCTACCTTGCATGTTCAGCAACTCCGTAGGCCTTTCACTTGTTCATAACCTTTGAGCAGTTTGCTTGGTACATGCCATCTAATAAATAAACTCAGTAAGATGACAACGAAAAAAATGCTTAGAGTCAGTACCAAGTGATAACGGATTAGCGAGATGCTCGCAAGCAACTAATCGCTTCCAGTACACTGACCCCCGGTAACAAGATCTTATTGTATAGTCTGTGCGCTATAGTTTGTGCACTATGTGACCCTAAGGGAAGTCAGTACCAAGCGATTAGGGGCTTGTAGGATACCCACAAGCCTCCTATCTCTTGGTACTGACCCCATGAGCAAAATGACCACAAGGGGTCAGTACAAAGCGAAATAGGACCTGTAGGATGCCAACAAGCCTTCTATCGCTTGGTATTGACCCTCTGAGCAAAATAGCCACAAAAGGAGGTTAGTACCAAGTGATATGGGACCTGCAGAATGCCAATGAGACTCGTGTCTCTTGGTACTGACCACGTGAGCAACATGCCCCTAAGGGGAGTCAGTACCAAAAGCGATATGGGGCCAACAAGATGCCCACGAGCCTTCTATTGCTTGGTACTGACTCGGTGAGAGAAAAATGACTACAAGGGGTCAGTAGTAGTAGGCGATATGGGTCCTATAGGATGCCAACAAGTCTCTTGTTGCTTGGTACTGACCCCGTGAGAAAAGACCACAAAAGGGGGTCAGTACTACCGAGCGATATGGGGTCTATAGGATGCCAACGAGATTCATGTCGCTTGGTACTAACCCTGTGAGCAACATGCCCCTAAGGGGGGTTAGTACCAAGTGATATGGGGCCAGACTGATTCCCACGAGCCTCCTATTGCTTGGTACTGACCCCATGAGCAAAATGACCCCACAAGGGTGTTGGGTAGGAGGCCAGCTAACCTACGCACACACAACCTCAAGCATAGAGAAACGTGAGAGTGCTGGAAAAGATATACTCAATAATGATATGAAATGAAAGTACAAGTGAGTACTAAAAAGCCTATGGCTAAGTGCCCCAACACACATAAGTGTGTTCACATGGGGAAAAAACCTGTTGCGTTTACAGGGAAAGAGTGCCCGCCTGAGTAAGCTGGGTTCACACCTGCTGAACTAGCCAGAAGTGGACATGACTAACAAACCCCCCTCAAGTGAAAGGTGTGAACGGGTAGCACAGCAGGGTGATAAAGTTGTGAATGATACCCTGCACTATGCTCCACAGTAAGAGTGAACTGCAGTGCCAATGGGAAAAGCAAGCACTATATGATGCGGGAAAGGAGAATCCCCAATGTCATAGTGCTAATGCTAGAGCACAGTAGTACATAAATGCATCACCTGAAATGCATGGCAAAGATCATGGGGACATCAGCTGCATCAAATCAAGAGGCATCGCATAATACCCCCCTGAAGGCAAGCATCCAAATGCCAAGCTAAACTGCATGTAATCCACATCAATGCTCTATAACTACACCAGAGATAAGCATAAGAAGAAGTAGCAGATATACGCATGTGTAAAGGCAACAGGATCCAGAAGTCATGCCTGTGAGACTTGCAATGTAAGCTGCAAGAGGGAAACTCATCAATGGAGAATCCAATGAGGAAAAATCTGGAATGGTAGGGCTGATATAAAAGTAAAAATTTAGCAATGGGAAAAGATAAAAATGGGGGGGAAAAGTGGGGGCTCTAGGCGGGCATCAGCCAATGCTATGAGAGGATAGGTAAACTCTCAGCGATGCCATGATCAGTGGCATGTATGGCAAGTGTAAAGATGCATAATCCCACAATGAAGAATATACATGTGACATGTTAAAACCATGAGAGCAAGCCCAACACTGGCCAAGTGTATAGAAGGCACTCCCAATAAACATCACATGTGAGAAAGTTACAATGTCAATAGTGTAGAAACAATCCCGCTGCAAGGGAAAACAGCATGAAAGACATCTCCAGTAGACATCACATAAGAGAAAGAATCTAGCATAAACAAGCATAAGTGACCATGAGGCATCACCAACTGCATGTGGGCAAGTAAAATCCCCCCTTGAAATGCATCTGCCAGACAATGTATACCAAGGAGTACAGACTATAAAGTCAATATTAGGTAATTTGGGAAAAATCTCACATTTTGGGAATCAATTACTCCATATAGTTTTGAACATATCTTAAACATACTAACTCCAAATTTGTCGGAGATCATAGATTTAGATTCTACTCTTCAAGATCTTTCCGATGATATGTCACATGAGGGGGTTTTGACAAACTCTTAGACAAGTTCACCATGCTATCATTTTTCAAATGGGAATGGGATTTTTCCCAAATTATCTAATATGGTGTTTATAGAGCATATAGTCATCAAATGCAACAGCATCAGAAGACATCTCTGCAGGTGATGAAGATGTAAGGGTCAAGGCTGACACATGTGTAGCCAAATTGGCCTGATCTGCACCTATGGAAGAAGATGCCAGCTTCTTCTTTTTTTCACTCTCAATACGCTTCCTGCATTCCTCTATGGTGTGCCCTGTTTTCCTGTAATAATTACAACGCTTTTTCTTTTCAGGCTTGTCCTTTGTCTTGGGAGGATCCAATGGGCTAGGTTTAGGCCCAGATCTGTTCCCACGGCCATTGCTGACTCAGCAGACATCATGTTGTTCCTGTTGAAACGAGATTGCTCTTCACTGAGCAAGAGAGTCACAAGGTTGTCAAAAGTGACCGCATTGCATTGCCAGCAACCAAAGTTAACTGCAAAGTGACCGCATTAGGTGCATTGCCAGCCAATAACTGCAAAGTGGTGCCAAATGTCTGATAGAGTCAGGAAAATTACACAAAACTGTCTGAACAAGATAGACATCTGTTAAGACCTCATCAATGTTAATGAGCTGCTCTCGTATATCTTTCACATGTGTAAGGTACTGATCAATAGAGTCACCTTCAAGCATGCGGCCCCGCGAAGGTAAGCTACACAAGCCTCATTGTTGCGACCTGAATACAACGCCGCCAAGGTATCCCAAGCACCCTTTGCAGTGGTGTAGGAACAAATGTGCAGAATGATATGCCTAGCGACATGAGAGAGCAATCAATGCATGGGCCTAAGCATCCCTAGCATGCCAAGTATGCTGTTGTTGAGTACGAGGAGGTGGAACTACAGGAGGGTGAGCGGGAATCACTTCACCTTCCGCTGGAGTAGGTGTAAGAGGACGCTCCTCTCAGTGCCATCCACATATAGCCATACATTCTTGGCAACCAATACATGACGCATCATATAAGCCCACATAGGGTAGTTATCCCCATTGAGCTTGTCCTCTTAAGATCCAAAGAGGTCATTATTACTGTTGGCCCATGATAACACAGCAACTCTGTCACAAGTCACCCCATGAGTAGGCAATGCCCAGCAAAACCGTAAGAATGCAGGATATAAATAGCAGGATAATCAATGGACTGAAAGGGAACTCCTTCACCAAGAAATACATATGCATGTCCCAAATCTGCAAGTGTACTGCTGCACGATGATGCAAATCTGTCAGTGTCCACATGGCATACATATACTGCAGCAAACCACAAAATTTAATGCATACATGTGCCATGAAAAACACAATCAGCTGACACTTGTAAGAGCTGCAAGTGCGCAAATCCTGGCAAAATCAAAGGTAAATGGATCGAATGCTGCAAAAATGGGCTCAATGTAAAAAAACCCCCTTTTTTAGGCAGTCAATTGGACCAAATCTGAACCGGATCTGCACCTGTAAATCTGCTAAAGCGATTGTCACATGTACCAAATGTTGTAATGCCTCAAAAAATTGGGGGAAATGTCCCATGCCAAGCAAATGTGCCTATAATACCCCAAAAAATTTGGGAGAAATGCCTCAATGCCAAGTAAATGTGCCTGTAACACCTAAAATGCCTACAAATAGTGCCAATTTTTATAAAATCCCCAAATTTCTAGTGCAATTATGCACGGCCAAATCTGCTGAAATCAATACAAATGTGTACCAATGTTGTAATTGCAGGCTCAATGGTGAAAAGCCCCAAAATTTCAACAGGCAAAATGTGCAATTTCACGTCAGAAATTTACAAATCCCACTAACCTTCACGTCAGAAATTTGCAAATCCCACTAACCTTGCATTTGGGCAGATATGAAGGTGAACCTTGCAGTTGGACAGATCTAAAGGTGAAGGTGAAGTCGACGTAGATTTGATAGGTACGGATCTGACCGGTGACGATACAGGGCGTAGATACAGGCGATGAAGTGCAGGCGACTGCAAATCTGGGCTCGACTAGCACCGTGAAGGCAACGCTAGAGGCAGACGACGGTGGCGAACGGGGCGGGCAGGCAAACAGATGCGACGGCGAGCAAGCGACGAATGCGACGGCCGACAGGCGACGACTGCACAGGTGGTTGCGCTATAGTCGATGACGCACAATGCAGGGGCGATGGAAAAACTGATGGGACAAACGACGGCATGACTGAAGGTGACGGCAGCGGTGGCGCACCGCACAGCAGGGGGACAGGGTGGCCTGAGGGCGGTTCTATTGCAGGCATATTGGCGAAACCCCAAAAGTGCACTGCAAATAGTCAAAACCCTAACCCTAAATAGGGCAAAGTAGGTGGGAACCCTTACCCTAATGCACATAATGTGTGCAATAGGTTGAAGCTCAAGCTTTGAAGGACAGTAGGGGGCAAACGCAATCACAAGCAAAACAATAGGACACGGCGATAACGTTTTGTACTAAGTTTGTGAGATGCTAAATAAATCAAACACATGCAGGAGAGGAGAGAAGTGAGTACCTACTATATTGACATGGCTCGCCAGAGGGAAAGAGGTGGCTGGATCCACTACCACCTCAAGTAGCCTCAGACACCACCAACATGCGGATATTGGCACTTCAGTACCCGGACGTCATCCATGAAGTACCACTCGATTCCACTGTACAGATAGTCCCCCTAGAATGAGAAGGGTGATCCCTCAAAATGACTTGTAGGTCATTAAGGTCAACTTCTAAGAGCACGCTAGGCTCCTGAGAGTCAGAGTCGCTTTTGTCGCCACTGCGAGTAGTGGCCGAGACTATATTGTCAACGGCGGCTGGCATTTGCACCTCACGGAGGTAATTTAATACCCGGCTACAGCCATACGTTACAATCGCTGGTGTCAGTATCGAGTATAATAGCAATGTGAAGTCATGGAATAAGAGTCCAGGCCCGTAGTGGGAATTCAATAAATTGAGTAGTTGCACCTGCTGGTGTGATAGGATATCCGTCTGAACTCCTACATCAATACCATCCATGTCGGTCTGGGTTGCAACATCAATAACATCATCCACACCTTCCTTACTACCTTTTTCAATAGTCGGCAACGTCATTGTCAGAGGCCTATCAAGTGACATCAGACCTTATGAATTCCACTTATAATCAGTACACACCACACGAGTGGTGCTAAGACCATGTGGTACTGGACCACAATGGTCGATAATAGCCCCTATCTCCCTCGGGAGCTTAATTCATGCGCATCGAGTTCCCTGCTATTGCCTTATCTGTTTGTGTCGTCCCTTTGCATCTTCATCCCATCACCCCTTCTTCTTCTTCTATCTTCACATGTAAACTAAAGCTTTTAATCAAATCTAGAGGCATGCTTTTCTCTCTATCTCTCTCTCTCTAATGCACACACAAAAACTCACATCATCCCTTTGAATCGTCATCGCCCCCTTCTTCTTCTTCTATCTCCACAAGCAAACTCTACAAGCATGCTTTTCTCTCTATCTCTCTCTCTAATGCACACACAAAAACACTCACAAATTTCATTTTGAACACACACACACACACAACCTTACAGAAACAAAAAACCTTACAAAAAGAAAACATTCGTCTCTATCTTCAACCTCCTTACATAAAGAAAAAAATTATATGATGTTTAAATGAACCATAGCCTTGTAAAGTGTGATGGACACACATGATACAGGGCTCATTTTTTAAGGGGGCCCCAAACTTTTATTTGAAGGGGTAATTCTATTATGCCCTTTTTGCCCTATATGTAACAAGAGGGTTTTGAAAAATCCACTCTTCTTTCTTTTGGGTGACCTTATATGAAGGGTAAAATGGCTTATATAAATGTATGAGACCTTATAATGCCAATTATGATAATCAAGACACACCACACGTGTGGTGCTAAGATCACCAAATGGGGTCTATAACAGCCCAAATCTCCTTGGGGAGATTCATTCATGTCAAGCTCTCTAACCTTCCTAAACCCTTGGTGTCGAGCTCTCTGCCCTTCGTGTCGTCCCTTTGTGCACCGCCATTGTCATTGCCATCGTCGCTCTGTGCGGCCATCGTCTAACCTTTACCTTGCCCTTGCCTTGGTGTCGAGCTCCCCTGCCACCATCGTTGTCGTCATTTTTCCAAAGCAAGTATTCTTGTAGTGCCTCATAGCTTGTTGTTACTGACCCCCTTTTCTTTCATTTTGTTATCGGGGTCAGTACCAAAAGCGATAAGGGGCTCACGGACATTGCGTAAGACCCCTACCACTTGGTATTGACCCCCTTTTATTTCTTTTGTTTTTGGGGTCAGTACCAAGTGACGAGGGGCTCGCATGCATCGCCTAAGCCCCTTATCACTTGGTACTAACCCCTTTTATATTAAGCATGCTTGTCCTAATTGACTGAAATGTTTCTTTAGGCATGTCGATGAATGAACTGGATATTCTCTTGGAATCAGAATCTGACGATGTGGAAGAGTCTTGCACAAAAAAAGCTACAAATGTTCCTATACAATGCACATGTCCACCACCATGCTCCTCAATTGTCTTTAATGTTCAATGCAGAATTTCCTTTTGAGAACATCATCAAGACTTCTAGGATTGTTCTCGGTAATTAGGAGCAGGATTATGAAGAGATTATTTATGGCAATATTGTGATGTTCGATGGTGAATGATATGTTCATCCATATAATTTTGCAAAATAGGAAAAGTCATGAAAAGAAGGCTCAACTATTGCCTTAAAAAGATCCCCAACTGCGGTAGTAGGGTAGAGGAGAAATTCCCAATACACTCACAGAAGTGTCACCTTCTCTAGTACAATTATAGATTTATTTGTTTTCTACATCTCCTTACTGAAGACTCTAAGGCCCAAACAGCGGATTTACCAAGCAGTCAAGGGATGATGGAGTTGAGAAAGAGGTGTCTATCGATCCAACAAAGGAGAGGGCACAGGCTGAAAAGGAAATGTTCTGGCTAGTACATCCCTTGTCAGAGTCGATGCAGCACCTATGAGTGTAATCCCATTGAAATCCAGTCCACCTAAAAAGAATGAAGAGGGGGACTTGTCACTTTCTTCTTTCCAATTTGATTATGTATTATTAATAGATATTATGCATCATTTTAATATTCGTGAAGACTATTACTTGGCTGCTTTAGCAAATTATAGTGAAGCAGCAGACATGGGGTGGATAGAGCAAGGAGTTGACAAACACCTCCTAGTTGATTCTGCAGTCTAGGACTCCGAGTATCTACCTGGTAGGAGATATTAAAGGACATGTTCAATGACGCTAGGACATATGAAACCCAACTTCCTTCCAAGGAGGAGGAGGCTATAGTAATTATTACCATATTAGAGAGTTTGGGAAAATCCCAAATGGGGGCACGATGAACCCTTTTAAGCTTTTGTCAAAACCAGCTCATCTGACATATCATTGGAAAGCTCTTGAAGAGTAGGTTCTAAATCCACATTCTCTAACAACTTTGGATTTGGTATGTTGAAGATACACCAAAAATTATATTGCAAAGAAAATTCCCAAAGTAAGGGCATTTTCCCAAACTCCCTAATATGGTCTTAATTGCAGACCGTCTTGGTTTGGCAGATATGGGCAAATATATAGAACCTACTGTACATAAAGAGAGTAAGTTTACGATCCCTTTGTGGACGAGATCCATGCTTCAAGGTGATGAAAATCAACAAGTGACAGTACCAAAAAAATTAAGCTATTAGTATTCGATTTACGAGTATTTTATCAATTAAATGTATTACATTGCTACAAGTTTTTGTATATGATGATGCTTTCTTGAAGAGAGTAGGAGGCTCGAGATCATCCAATGCTAGCAGTTCAAAATCAAAAGGTCATCGAAAGGATGCTGGTCTCGCTGAATATATAAGACATTTGAATCATCAAACTGTACATACAATTTATGACATTTGCTTATAATTTATAACATTTGAATCATCAAAATGTACATACAATTTATGGCATTTGCTTATAATTGACAGTAAGTTAACTTGAATCATGATGATTACAATTTTGATGCGTAGATCATTATATTTCAAAAAGATTTATCAAAAGACAATGTGAAATTTACTTTATTCACATTGAAAGTACTCTCCAAGTTTTGTGGTAGATATGATGTGACTTTGAATGCTAAGAAAGTGGTGTTGGTGGAGAAACAGTTTGCATTGTGGGTGTTTCGTCAAGGGCTTGGATGTGAAGCGCTAAGATGCCCCTACTACCTATCATACACAGCTCAGGCTCTTGCAGCAAGAATTAATGAACCAGACACAAATTTACCTCCTTATGGGAAAACATATCTAAGGATGACAATAAAGAGCCAGTATGTTTCTCTAGAGGTGCAACTTCCAACAATAGATCTCCCGGGGTAGATGAAGTGGAAGAAGAAGATGAAGAAGAAGGAAGACCACTGAAGAAGATCAATTCCACCTCCTCATCAAGCCCACCTCCTCCCAACCCTGAGTCTTGAATGCAATCAATGAGACAGAACAAAATCAGATGTATGTATAAATTAGACTCGAAGTATTGAGGTTATTTTAAGTCTTCTTCTTCTTGTTTGTGCGCCATTTCTACTATGTATATATGAAATTAATATTGAGTTTAGTTTCTCATTTTACATTGGTTATCTTGTCTTAATAATGTTGATAACTATTTTACAAAATGAATCGACAAGACAAGATAGATGGGTGCAAATTTATATTGTATTAAGAAAACTTCAAGATTACAAGGGAGAAAATATATCATGCAAACTAAAAGTATTTTCGGACCTTCTTCCCACCATAATACCATCTACCTTAAATTTGTAGTCTG
This sequence comes from Cibotium barometz, assembly GCF_041138505.1. NCBI lineage: Eukaryota > Viridiplantae > Streptophyta > Polypodiopsida > Cyatheales > Cibotiaceae > Cibotium > Cibotium barometz. Next base: position 44,836,715 of record NC_141069.1, on the reverse strand, counting down.
ATGGTATGGCATCTAATCGAAATTCCAAGGATGTACACACATCCTTGGAATTACGCACATCCGTCAATGTCCATTTTGTATTTATAGGGATGACTCTATTGTCATCATCACACTCAAGTTGACTGTTAGGCCATACTGCACAAATTTTTCCTCTGAATCCAATAGCGCCCAAGTCCCTCTACTTTTTTTTCATCGTTTGTACTGTAAGCTAATGTACAAGGTTTGAGTTAATACAGTTATTTTACTAAAAAAAAGCAGCAAAGAATAACCCAAATAAAATTATAATGACATCAATAAACAACTATTGATTTTATTTTCACACATGATTAAATCACATTTATAATAAAAAGATGTACAAAATAGGGAAGAAAACATAATAACTAAGATAAAATTAAACCATAGAAAAATAGAATAGCTTCAAAATTACACTACTATTTTATTATGATTGTGTCCTTGTCTAGTAGTTAAGAGCACATCTCTTCAAAATCCAAAAAGAATAAATGTACTATTCTATTTACTCTAAAAACGTGCAAAGATGTAAGTTGTGTCATTCTATTTTATAAAGACAATATAATATAAAGCTACTTTTGAAGAGATGTGATCTTCTTCTATTATAAAACTACTAAAAGAAGATCTCCTTGATTGTAGGAGACAATATTCTAATAATATTTTAGAATCTTTTTTTAGAGAGAGAGAAGTAATAGAAACCCTTTAAGGGGCAAAATGGAGAGTCCATATTTCACCTAATGGTTATTTTGCTACCAGTTTTGATTTCCAAATCGACCACCAGCTCATCCTCTAGATGATGACCTGCCTCTACCTCTACTTGTATCCGAGTAGAAGGCTTATTCATTTGCATTTTTAGAGGATGAACCTCCCCTAATAAATCATCTCTCCATGGATAAGGAGAGAAATTTTCCTAAAAATCACGAAAGTTCTCTTGAACTCCAACGGATGTCTAAAACTGATTGTATTCTTTGCCAAGACTATTCAAGGTCACGGACACATCATCATCCTACTGCTGGTGATCTAATAAAAGCAAGGGCATCTACAAGCCCTTTAACCTTCACTGAGTAATTATTTATACTTAGCTTTCCTCTAGTCACATTATGCAGATCTTGCTTTCACTACATCTTTCGAGCTTGTGCTATACATCTGCACCAAGGTATCCCAAGTAGCCTTAGGCATTTGTACATCTTGTATATGCACAATCATAGAATCTGTCACACTAACAGACATCTTGTATATGCACAATCATAAAATCTGTCACACTAACAGAGAACTTATACATCACCTTCCCGGCTCTTTCATGCCATACTTTATATGCATATACTTGCTATGGGGTCAAATTTCCTTCAACAAACTCTAGCTCCTTTTCATCACCTATGGGTGGATGAACTCCAAATATCCTTCTCTTATAAGAAGATTGGTCATCCTGAACTTCCATGCTTAGAAGTTATTCTTGTCTAGCTTCGCTCACAATCTATGTGATAGATTATGAGACATCTTTACTTACAAAAACTTACTAAACATTGCTTGTGAAAAGCCTTCTACACAATCTGCAACCTTCAACACAATGGTATTATAAATTTGTTATAATGCCACTATATGTGAATCAGTCACATAAACTTAAATCCACCACTTGCAACACTTAGATTCTTTGTACATATTGTTATGTAACCAATCTATTGTAACTTAACTAGAAATTAAGCATATATAGTCAAGATTTCTTTGTACATATTGTTATGTAACCAAGTTTCTATTGTAACTTAACTAGAAATTAAGCATATATAGTCAAGATCAACACTTTCACAGTGTTGTGAAAATCTTGCAGAGCTAAACGGGATCCGAAATGCAGTGAAACATGCAAAAATGTAGTTAACATAGTTAATGACACACAATATAGTCTTCCTCCTTCACCCAGAAGGATGCCTCAATCTGAGACAATGACTTCCATGTCTTCGTGTAGCTCTTAGAGCTACTAAAGTCAAAGAGGGAAAGAGATGGAAAAAGAAAATGTAGGGGAGAGAGAGAAAGATTTTCATTGCAAGAAAAACACACACATACAGGAGAGAGCAAGACACACGAGAAGATGAATGGCTGAATTTTCTTCTATCTTCTTCTCTTCTCTACAACTATACAACTAAAAAGATAAGAGTACATACTATAAGGGAAAGTACTCTCCTACAATAACATACAATGGTCGGTCAATAGAGTGAACGCAACTATATAAGCTGGCACTAAAACTATGCCATAACTCTAGTACTCCAAAGTGGTTGTCACATAGCCTGTCATCCACTGGTGGCATATTAACCATAATCTCACCAACCATACTAGTGGCATAAGTACGAAAGTTATCACCCAAGCGGATCATCAATGTCTACAGCACTACTTGACCTCGATATCTCAACACCCCCTCGACCTCAACTCCACACTGTTAAAATTACAGCAATGTGATGAGCTATGGTGGATCAAATGCTAGAATCAACATCATTAATAAAATGATTAGATGATAATTAAGATATAATTAGTGATTAATTAACTAATAGCTTAATGTAGGCATGGATAATCAAAAACTAGCAAGTTCTCATTAGGCTAATGTCTCAATTTATAGAGTTTACATCCAAGCATCTAATCCCACTGATTTCTCCTTGATTCACTCCACCTCTTTTGCTTGATTCTCTCCACCTCTCCCAAAATATCTCCACACTTTCTAAATCTTCTCATGCTACCCTTTATTCTCTCCCAGTAGATTCTTCTCACCTTTTCACAGGTTCTCTCACATTTATAGATTCTCTTTTACAGCCTCTAGCCAAGGGCTTGTTCCCACATACACCCTATTCACTTGTATATTTTAACACCTCCCCTCAAGTGAATACTTCTAGCATACCTGGACCTATACCAAGTTTCCCTCTTACTTGATAGTCCGCGACCAGTGCCTCAACTCCCTAAACTCATAGTCCTTGACACACACTCTCTCTATGTGTCCAAGGCTACTACAAGTGCCCATGACCTTGACTAAAGTGCTCACACATACATCTACCACACTCTCTCTCTATGTGTCCAAGGCTACTACAAGTGCCCATGACTAAAGTGCTCACACATACATCTACCACATGGCCTACATCATCTATGGCTCAGAGGTGGTTTTACTTTGTTGGGGCAGGTTACATTAGGTTGTGGGGTTTCTCTCTCTCTCTCTCTCTCTCAAAAAAGATGATCCGACTCCTCTTCCTTAGGAGCCTCCATGAAGTTTACCGAAGTCGTTCCTTCTCCACTGGGTTTGCTGTAGCAATCTCTTGCCATGTGTCCTAGCTTTCCACAGTTGTGGCAAGTGAAGGTCCTTCCTCCTACTCTGCCTCGTCCTCGTCCTCGAGAGAATCATCCTTGGGTGAAGAATGCTTTTTCTTCTCCTGCTGTTGAGTCGAGCCATTTCTTCTCTTTGGCTCTCCTCTCTTGCTCTAGTAGAGCTCCTTCTATCTCGTGTAGCTTCAATTCAGGTACATTCTTTAGTGTTGCTACAATGTTTTCATATTCACCTTTCTCCACACTCTTCAGAAGCACTGCTAGTGCCTCATCATCTTCTACCTTTTTGCCAATAGCTGCCAGTTGTTGCTTAATGCTTTTATATCTGTTCAAGTGTGTGATTAAAGGTTCACTTTCCTTCATATCCAATTTGTAGAATTGCATTAACAGATTTATCTTTGAATTTTTAGCTTGTGTGCCAAGTAATTTATTGAGTTCATCCCATGCATCTTTTGCCCATTGTATCCTTGTGATATGATGAATGATTTCATCATTTAAACTGAGTGCAATAAGTCCCAATGCTTTTTCATTCCTGCTCTTCCACTCATTTTTCCTCTCACCTCTGGGGATTCATCTCTTCCCTCAACTAGCCCCCACAGATTTTTCCTCATCAGCAAATACATGGTTTTTGTCTACCATGTGTAAAACTGTTCCCCATTAAATTTGGCTATTTCTTGTGCTGTACTCATGATAATGTGAAGGGGGTCTTACCTCTTGATCCAATTTCAAAATTCAAGGGTAGTGTCTACCCTTTTACAACTCAATCTGGTGCTTAGGAGATGATTACAACAGATTTATCAGCATAAAATCACCAAAAATTACATTAAATCAAGGGTAACCAATTTGTACGGAATGGTTGGAGTATCAAACCATCTCCGAATTACAATCTGAAGTTATAGGGATCTGTATCACATACCTAATGGTTAATTTGAACCCTCAATTGTAACAAAATATAGTGATTAGCACTGATCAATAATTGATTAACAAATTAATCCTCTATTTTGTGTGCAGAAAACAGAGTATGCGGGGAGCCCATATCTGAGGCCTTAGAGTTCAAATGAGCTCAAATCCTTTTAAGGCCATCAATAGCAATTAGTCTAGTAGAGGATTAAGCCAAGAAACACAAGATTCGACCAAACATTGAATGCTTAATCTCTCTTTTACCAAAGTCACCTGCAGATTGATGAAGAGCTTGGATCTCACTGTAGACTTGATCAAATCGAATTCTCACTTCACCAGCTTGTAGAGCATGCTTGAAAACCCCCGAGGCTAAGAGGAATTAGGCCCACTGCAACAATTGGAGAAGACAAGATGTCAATTTTTCTCAGAAAAAATAGCGCCTGCAAATCTGCAAAAATCGGGAGCTATAATCGACGGTTTGCTGCACTGACTTGATGGGCTGGAGCACAACTGAGTTAGCTATGTTGTTCTAGAAGCATTTGAGCTAATGTTGAGCCTACAAGGAGAGGGATCTCTTCCACTGGCTGGGGGTGCAGAGGTTAGTTGAAAAAGAGGTGAAAAATATTAATTTTCTACTAATCCTAATTAGCCAGGTAATTAGCAAGATAATGGGCTCACAAGTTGATGGATTCTAGGCTAGGCTTTGATACCATGTTAAAATTATAGCAATGTGATGAGCTATGGTGGATCAAATGCTAAAATCAACATCATTAACAAAGTGATTAGATGATAATTAAGACGTGATTAACTAATAGCTTAATGTAGGCATGGATAATCAAAAACCAGCAAGTTCTCATTAGGCCAATGCCTCAATTTATAGAGTTTACATCCAAGCATCTAATCCCACTGATTTCTCCTTGATTCACTCCACCTCTTTTGCTTGATTCTCTCCACCTCTCCCAAAATATCTCCACACTTCCTAAATCTTCTCATGCTACCCTTTATTCTCTCCCAGTAGATTCTTCTCACCTTTTCACAGGTTCTCTCACATTTACATTCTCTTTTACAGCCTCTAGCCAAGGGCTTGTTCCCGCACACACCCTATTCACTTGTATATTTTAACACACACACTACACTCTAAGTAAGATCCTAAACTTGCCTTTGTGAAGATGTCAGCCACTTGATCCTATGTTCTAACATATAATAGATCTATATCACCTTCTAGAACCTTCTCACTCTCACACAGTGATAATGCACCTTAATGTGCTTCGTTCTAGCATGGTATACTAGGTTACTGGCCAATCGTATGCTACTCATGCTGTCACAATAAAAGACAATTACCTTGTCCACAGGCTTACCCATATCAAGTAGCTTCTGAAACCAAGCTACCTCACAAGCTGCCATAGCAGCATCCCTCTACTCTGCCTCTATACTCGATAAAGAAATTGTCGACTATTTCTTACACATCCAACTCACGGAAGCACGCCCAAACGAAAACATAAAGCCATTGGTAGATCTCGTCTGTGACACTACTAGCCCACCATCTGTGTACCCATGTAGCTGTATCTTTGTACCACCGTCATAGAGAGTCCATAATGAATTATGGACTTTACGTGCCTGAAAATCCGTCTAGCCACATCCAAGTTACGGACCTACATAAACTGACTCACAAGTCCAACAACATAGCTCAAGTCTGGTGTAGTAATGGTCATGTAGATTAAGCTATCCACTATGCGCCTGTACATAGTGGGGTCCTCCAAAAGCTCACTTATATCTATGGAAAGCTTTACATTCTGGTCTAATGGCACTGAAATAGACTTACAGCCTATCATACCATACTTGGACAATATGTCCAAGTCATACTACCTCTGTAAATAACAAAATGCCATGTCAAAAGACCATATTAGAGAATTTGAAAAAAAACCCAACTTTGAAAATTTTATTTTCAATCTACTTTTTGGTGTCTTAAGCATACAAATTTAAAAGTTGTCAGAGAATGTGCATTTAGAACCTACTCTTTAAGCTCTTTCCAATGATATGTTAGATAAAGAGATTTTGACAAAAGCTTAAAACGATTCACCATGTCTCAATTTTACAATCTTTCAAAATGGGAATAAATTTTTTTTCAAATTCTCTAATATGATGTTATTGAGGTGATCTCACCATCGCTATGCCTAAGAAATATTACCGCTCACCTTAATCCTTAATCTCAAACTTCTGCTTTAAAAGATTCCTGACATCATGTATGTCAACATCACTATCACGAGTGATGATAATTAAGTCATCCACATAAATAACTAATAGCATGATACCTATGTCTGTCGTTTTCACATAAAGTGAAAAACCTGCATTAGATATCTTAAATCCAATGGTAACAAGATACCTCTGATCTTGTTTAACCATGCTATGGATACTTGCTACACAAAATCTCGATGTGTATCACTCTCATAACCTAATGGCTACATCATGTATACTTCTTCTTGCCAATCACCATGCAAGAAGGCATTCTTTATATCCATCTAATATAAGATCCAACCTTTTAATGCAGCCACCACTGCAATTACAGCTCTCACAATTGTTATCTTGAAAATGGGATTGAATATCTCCTCATAGTCAATGACATAGGTCTGTCCATAGCCCTTCGAGGCAACCAATCTCGCCTTATACCTGCTCACTGATCTATCTACATGATGCTTGACCTTATGTACCTACTTACATCCAATTACCTTCTTTTTCTTAGGCAAAGGCATTAACTCCCATGTTGCATTTTGCATCCAATGTTGCCATCTTCTCATTCATAACATCTTCCCATTTTTTATTTCCAAATATCTACTCAAAATAACTGGGCTCTAGCTCCTGTTTTGCTTTAAACATGTAAGAATAATAATGGGATGGATTGTTTTAACCATGTAAGTACAATGATAGGTTGTATATCCATCATATCTCAACCTGTCAAAATGGTACCTAACCCTCGTATATCTACATACACCTAGATTACTACCAGATATCCTCAAAACAACCCTTGTTCTCCTTACACCACGAGGAACCATAAACAAAATGCCTACTCAAAGCCACTAGAATCACCATCCACATGAGTGACTTGCTGACAAATTAGACACAAAACGTTGACCATGTTGCATTTTGCATCCAATGCTAGTCTCCTCATTTTTTATTTCCAAGTGCCTACTCAAAATAATTAGACTCTAGCTTCTATTTTGTTTTGAACATGTAAGAATAATGATAGGATGGATTGCTCCAACCATGTAAGCATAATGATGTGTTGTATATGCATCATATCTCAACCTGTCAAAATGGCACCTATAATCCTCGTAAACCTACATACACCTCGATCACTACCAAACGTCCTCAAAATAACCTTTGTTCTCCTTACACTATACCACAAACAAGATGCCTACTCAAAGCCACTAGAATCACCATCTGCATATGAGTAACTTGCTGACAAATTAGACAACACAAATTGATCGACCTTTTTCTTTCCTTTGTATCATATATATGTGTGCCTACATCTGTTCTCAACCTGCCTAACAAGTTGTTTGTTTAGTCTTCTTAAACCATCTTTGTTTTAGATCCATATTTGAACAAGTGCCTCAAAATTCATTCCAATAGAAATCTTACAAGTCATTCTATATAATTTGCAGGTTTGTTTTTTAATTAAAAAAACTACTTACAATTGGGATGCAAGAAGTTATCAGAATCATCATGGCATGAACATTGACATACTGTTCAATGAATCCTCTTCATTAGTGAATCAAACATAACATAGCATGTGATGTGTATGTGAGTGTATTTAAAAGAATAAATATCTCATGGGGAGCCAAAACGTCAGGGGCCGTCGTTATGTAAGTGAACCGACCCACCACAGTTCCTAACGGCGAAAAGTTTGGCAAACGCCAGCGTTTAGTAGTTACCGCCGCAGAGTTTTTTTGCTGGAGAAACTGAATACCGAAGCTTAAAAATTGGGTTCAAGAAAACGCTCAAATTCAGAAATTCTCTAAACGTCTTCATTAAAGTTCTTGCACATAATCAACATAACCAAAGAGACCATCAAATAGCAAGGTCTTCCTAGTCAAAATTATAGCGTGAACACTTCACAGGGAAAAAACAATCCAATCTCAAAACGCGTTTTGACCTAAGCAAGAAGTTATAACTAGCTACCTCTGATCAAACTATGTATTGGCGGCACTGATCCTAGTCAGGCCTTTGCAAAAAGACCAGCTTTCTTTGTCAGGCCTTCGAATGATGTGAGACGTTTCTTATGCAGTTGGGGCTGCCTCCTCTGCTGCGTGGACCTCTTTCAGAGGGCTACCGAAGCTCCATGCGAAGCCAAAGGGATCCACCACCTTGCCGTAGCGCATGCCCCATGGCTGGTCCGCTACCTCCTCCAGCGCCTTTGCGCCTGCCTCCAAGGCCTTTGCATAGGCTGCATCGACATCGTCGGTCACCACGTGAAGGATTGAACTGCTTCCCTTCAAAGACACCGGGGACTTCACGCTGCAAGACAAAGGTAGAACACAAGCCACGTTGATTTAAAAAAAACTTAAATTGTCTCGTGAGGCACACAAGCACCGAAAACGAGAACACAAGGAAATTAAAAATACCAGCGGTCTCATTAATCTTTATCAGGCGCTATAAAAGCATGTGAGAAACTTTCCCGCGTGAAATCAAGTGGACGTTTAGAAAAATTATCCCGTCAACTAGATTTACTTATTGTAACCGGCCACTAACTAGCCAAATGAAGAGACATGCAGGCAGACCTTTTCAAGACACAGACTAGCAACTTTTTCAAGACACAGACTGAGAAACCAACATTTCTTATGCACGAATTCCACACTATAAACTAAGTAATCGTTTTCCGCTCCTAACAAAGAGAAATATGAGGAGGGAAATATGAGCCAAACAAATGAAGACATAGACGACAAGAAACTATCCTTCATACGGAAAACCAACTATTCGTAATCCCTCGCAGAAACCTTGAACTCGACGCTTACCAAGCATAAAGGAAAACACTCTAGACAGCCACTATGGCAAAGCATTCACCAGGATATGCTCTGCGAAGCCGAAGAAAATTGAAGGTTTCACCTAATAGTCCTGAAATCACGCAAAGCTGCTAAGCGGACGATGAAACGTTCCGCGCACTTTAAAAAGCGGACAAACAGCAGTGATTCCGGTGCAAAACGGACGAACTCACAGAAAAAACTCGACAATTCCGCGTGGAGAACAGAAAAAATGCAGGAAACAGCCAATGATACCGGTGCAGAACACAAAATGCACAAACAGTCGGTATACGCAGCGATTTCTTTGCAGAAGAGGACCGACGTAGCAGACGTCAATCACATAGAGAATTTTAAAACGCAGAATTCCCGTCAAAACGAGATATTTTAAGAAACGCAGCCCTACTTGGGACCAGCTTCCTCGATCTCGTCACAGAGCATGATCTCGGCGGTGCCAAACTTGAGGTGAGCGTGGAGGACAAGGGGCAGCTCCTGGTCTGCCTTGCGCTTGGTGTGGAGGGTACGGGAAACCTCCTCGGCTCCAAAGGCACGCTTGTAGAAGGATATGGCGTCGGAGGCAAGGGGGGCCTCCACGACCAGCTGAGGCACGCAGACGTGGTAAGCGCAGGGGAAGGAGGAGAGCTTGGTTTCCACACAGTTGGTTTGTTGCTCGGCCATGGCTACACAGAGGAGAAGATAAAGAAAAGCTCGTGGAGAGCGAGACACACACAAAGCAGCAAACAACAAGAAAGGTCTCGGCTATGGCGGAAGTGAAACTCCTCTCTTTCCCTCTTTACCTACTGCAAATGACTGGTCGTTCGTTTTTGGGGTTTCTTGTCACAGGCTCTCTCACACTCTCTTTACATACAGTCCTCCCTGCGAGGACGCGTACACACGTCTCCCTCTCCCTCACACAGTGACACATGCCCTCTCTCTCGCACATCCTTCACTTGCCCTTAGTGCTTCATTCATTCCAATGACTCTTACCTCATTAATATACTGTCTCCCCCCTGAAGCACACATTACATAGGCCTTAGTGCTTCATTCATTCCCATAACTCCACCTCTAAGTGGTACCTCTTTGTAGTATGTACACTTACACCCCTCCTCGTCGCTATATCACACGGTGCTTTTAATAAGCGCCTCAGGTGGGATCGATGGCTGAGACGAGCGCGCGGTTCTCGGCCATCCGATCCCATGCGATCTAAAAGTAAACTAGGACGCGCAATCGACGGCTGCCACGATCGCGCGATTCCTGGCCGTCGATCACTTGCATGCAAGAACTAAACTAGGACGAGCGGCGTGCGAACTGGGAGAAGCATGGATCGTGCGTCTGAGATGATCCCGCGATTCCTGGCCGTCGGATGACACCGCCAATACCTAGGGACCTGTCGCTATCCTGCAGCCGCCCCAGTTCACAAGGAACTGCGCGTCGTCCTAGTTTAGTTCTGCAAGGAGCTGCGCGCTCGTCCGCCGTACCTGCCAGGAAGCTGTAGCGTTCGCCGTACCTGCCGCCGTACCTGCCAGGAAGCTGAGCGTTCGCCGTACCTGCAGAAGAGGCTGTAGCGTCCGCCAAGGCATAAGTCCAAGTATTGGCGGTGATACATCCGACGAGGCACGTCCTCCCTCCCTCAGCCGTCAATCAGACTATACCACACGGTGCCTTCTTCTTGCATTCCTCCTTGACGTGTTTTTTTAATTTCTTTGGAACGTTCAAGTAGCTTGACGTTTTTTTTCAAAATAGATTACACACTAGTTTAGTACACAGTCGTACTTTATCCCTGGTTTACTATACGAACAGACCCAGTTTGAGAACCAGCCTTCTTTTAATGATGGTGCTTATTGCATGCATGCTTATAGTTTGAAAATCAGCCGTATTTTAACGATGGTGCTTATTTATCCCTGGTTTACTATACAAACAGACCCAGTTTGAGAACCAGCCTTCTTTTAATGATGGTGCTTATTGCATGCATGCTTATAGTTTGAAAATCAGTCTTATTTTAACGATGGTGCTTATTTATCCCTGGTTTACTATAAGACCCAGTTTGAGAACCAGCCTTCTTTTAACGATGGTGCTTATTGCATGCATGCTTATAGTTTGAAAATCAGCCTTATTTTAACGTTGGTGCTTATTGCATGCATGCTTATAGCCATGCTTGGGTTCACTTATTGCCATGATTAATGTCTTCTTGTCATGCATGTGTTTAGTAATATGCAACCATGCATACATGACACACTTAAAGCTTCAACCTAGTTTAACCCTTGTGCACATATTCTTGTAGTCTTTCTTTTTGCTAAAAGTATGTGGTTCCAATTTGTGTATGTCACCTCTTTATATTGATGGTGAGTTCGGTACTCATTGCTATTAGATGCCACCTGCAAACCCTCTTTATGAGGAGATAATTCTTCCTTCTGGGAAACTTGCTCGGCAATGTCGAGTCTCAGATACGTGTCCTAGATGGAACACGAACTATATCAAGAGAATTCATATGATCCGCCACTTGAAAGTCGACCATGGCTTAGAGGTGGATATCCCACTTCAAAAGACAGGACGCCCCTTGGGTGGTGGAATGCAAGGAGCTTCAAAGAGTGCTGCAAAGCAAGCACAGACAAGGTTTCTAGATGCAAAACGTAAATTTGAAATCAACATGAAAAACAATGAAAAGAAACAAAGACTTTTGGCTGAAGATGCTTGGGAAAAGAAAGCTCCTACCAACTTGTCTAAGAGAGCCTACAACATGCGAAAGGAAGCATTCATCGAGGGATTTGTTGCCAAGGGCATGGAACAATACATGGAGAACAAGGATAAACGCATGCAAGGGATTGAACGGCGCATTAAAGAGGGATATTCCAGACATGTGAGATTTTCTCTTGTCCTATTAACCTTAATTGTGAAATATATTTATACCATGAACATTATTAAGCTCTCATTTTGCATCTTGTAGCGACGCCAAAAAGAAAGTGATGATTCTGACAATGATGATGGTGAAGTGGGTTCTCAACGGATGGAAAACCTCGATGAGGACATATTCACAAGCGGCAAGGATGAAAATCAGAAAGAGTCTCCTCCTTTGGTATGCAAGATATGATTTTTTGATTTTTTTTAACTTGTTCATTGCTTGTTATCTTTACTCTCATAACATGCCACTCTCTTGAAGGGCTCTCTTGATGAGGCGAACCATGAGCATGGGGCTCCATCTCAAGTGAAGAAGAGACAAAAGTGTGTTGTTTTTTCTCCTTTGAAGGTAAGAGATGGATGTACTAGTTGGTCTGATGGCTTCTGGTGTACAAGTTAAGTAGAGGGCTTCTTTAAAAACATGGTACTAACCTTAAATTGCGTGGACCATGAAACTTTGTAATCTTCCAATTCATAAGACTCGATCAAAGAAAAATGTTCAAATCCATGATAGTGAAGGCTCCTCACATGGCAACAAAATAATCGATGACGAAGTGTCGATGAGAAATGTGGAATTCGAGGGAAAAGCCCCCCTTACAACGGTATGAAAATACATCTCTTCAACCTTTGTACTACTTTGAGGTTGTTTTCCTTACCCTAAAATACATAAATATGCTTTATTTCTTGTTTCCTCACTTTAGGAGAAAATTGTCAACAAGGAGGCTCATGTAGGACTCTCTAAAAAAAGTAAGAAACGGAAGAAGGTAAGGGGTGGAAGATGTCTCTTCGTACACAATTTAAGAGTAGGATTTATTTCACATACCATGGCTCCTTATGTCAACTCTTGTTTGTTTGAACTTGAAGGGGATGGCTTGCAATGTGAATGCAACTTATTTTGATATTAGCTCTCCGAGTGAGAGTAAGCCTTCAAATGTAATAATAACAATATCCACTAGTGACATTAAGACGCACAATGTCTTGGGCAAGGTAAAAGATCTAAGTGCGGTCTATGAAAGGTATACTTTTTATAACTCTATGGCTTGAATATTGAATTATCTTATCATATGCATGGTTTAAAGTTACGCAAGGATTGATTTTTTGGTTGTGTAGACTTCAACACGGAGTGACTATTCACTTACACTCTACACGTTGGGGATTCATTGCCGAGGTGGATGTGCAATTAGCTAAGTCAATCATGAATGTGGAAGCGTCTACTCGTGTGCTTAACCTATTTGCCATGTCGGTAAATTTTTCAATTCTGAAATATAGCTTTTGGATTTGCAGCTCAAAGATGTGTAAAGCATGTTCATTTTGTAGGTGGATGGAAAAAACCCTACCTGTACATGCTCTGGAGAAGGTTACATTCGTGGATAGTTTGTGGTATGACTATGTGGCTTCACGGCGTCCAACGAGGAATACTTCCTTGCAGAATTTCTTTGGACATATTGATCTGAGCAAGCATGTGTTCTTGTTTCTACCTCTAGTACATAGGTAAGGTCAATACTTTACTCATATTGATGCATGTGTTCTTGGTTTTGTCATGAGTAGACAAAGCACTTACAACTTCATGTTTCTTAGGCACCACTGGACTCTTTTTGTGGTCTATAATTCCCACAGCATGAAGGTGAGAGGCTTGTCATCGAGAAAAAATATTCTCCTTCACCTAGACTCACTGCATGTAGGGAATTCGGGCGAGTATGTTTCCATTGTGCAACGGTAAGACAAGAGCTTTACTTTGAAGTTCATGAATCCATAATGCTTGGGTGAATGCTAGCTAACATTTTACATGTATATATTTGTAGAGTTCTTGAGTCAATTTCTTCAAGTTGCACACATGGACCATTACAAGAGTCTCTTGCATGCCCATCCACTGGGTTTGAGTTGAAGTGTATAGAGGTATGTGAAAATTAATTTTGGCTTTGAATATTGAGACATAGTATATATAGCATGATATATGGCATTTTTTGGATTCAATCAAATGAGACATACGTATGTAAACATTGTAGGTGCCAAAACAACCAAACGCAATTGATTGCGGATTTTATGTAATGGCATTTATCAAGAAACTTATCGATGGGAGCCTTATACATTCCCATAAGAGAACAATCGGCCAAATTTTGGCCATCGCCTTCGCCAAACACAAGTCGACCCACACCAACCAGTTGTCACATACCGAATGATATTGTCATGGGCATTGTAACATTGTAAGAAATGTTGATACTTCTGTTCGAATTCCATTTCTGTGACCGAGTGCATGAGATTTGACATTGATGTGTAAATCTCATCTTGCAATTCTTTGGAAACCTGCATTTTTCACATTTTTTTTGAGGTTAAATTATAACCCAAAACTCATGTTAAATCAGACATCCTAAGCTACTCTCAATTACGAAGTACTGTGTTACTGCATAGTCCTAGTTTACTGCACAGTCCTAGTTTTTGCACAGTCCTAGTTTACTATCCAGTCCTAGTTAATGCACAGTCAGTCCTAGTTTACTATTCAGTCCTAATTAACTGTATACCCACATTCCATATCCTTGAAATATTGCAAGCTCTTACTTGTGGTAACAAATTCTCAACCCAAGCTTTCTTAGCATGGAACCAACATAGGATAACATGGCATGCAACTTGTTGGCGAGTTTCTTGGTCTTGTTGAACCCAACAATGCGGATCTTCGTCAACCACCTTAAGCAATGGCTGTAGTTCTTGTGGACACTTGTCAATGACTAGAGCTGTAGGACGAATATCTCCCATTCTTGAAAAAACCATTTTCATAGTGATCTCCAAGGCAATGCTCTCACCATGAGAGCCTGGGTCATTAGTGCACATCATACACCACACTGGAATGCCAACTCCAAGTTGGTTTGGTAGCACAGCTGCATATAATGGTAGGCCAAACTTATTTGTCTTGAAAGTACTATCAATAGCCCATGAGTTATGCAAGGAGAATCGAAGTGCCATTTGTAACATCCACGTATCTTGAATAATAAGAATGAATGGTTTGTCTTTGTCTTCCTTCGCTTGAGGATTGTAGGGCTGACAATATAGCACCTATATCCACGAAACTTGTAATTAAGAATGTATGGTAAGATATAAAGAAACTCCAATGATGTCAAGAAAAACCACCAAACTCACCTTGTTTTGTGTCTTTAGTTTCAAGCATTCCATGTACATCAATGCCCAATCATCTTCTGTAGCTTTGTCTGCAATAACATGAATGTCAAGAATATGTATTCACATAGAAAAGAAACCACGAATGTACATGAGTATTAGAATTCTACCTTGATTGCGTACTTGGTATGACAACATGGAGACCTCTTTTGGAATCATGAAAAACCTAAAGATCGTGCGATCTAGGTCTGAAGATTTCTCCATATGCAATCTCTCTTTTGAGAGTGACATCCTTGCTACATGGCGAGAGCTACCAATGTCAAACAAATCCTCTATACAACGCTCAATGACAATAGGATGGACTGGCAAATGATATAGATCATTTCGAGTGCCAGGAACATGTCCCTTATGAGAAGCATATAATGAAATAACTGCTTTGTCTTTTGTATTCAAATACTCCACTTGTACCTTAAACGGACAGTGACACTTCTTTGAGGTCCTCAATCTCCTTAGTGTCCCCTTTTGAGTAGGTTCTCCACCTCTATGGCACAAGTAATCAACAACCCTCTTTGATGGCCCTTGGTTTTTTGTTGAGCGAACTTTCACAAGCCTCACTTTGTGCTCTATCATTATCTCTATCAAATGCCTCTCCACATTAGAGCTATCAATATTCAAAATGGTAGTGGGTTCTCTTTTTGGGTTCTTTTGAAGCCAACGTGGAATAGAATCTCCATCCGGTCCTTTTACCATGTTTCTGCAAGCACAAGAATTAATGAAGTCCTTTACATAAGAAATAGGGATTCCATGTTGACGAATGTCAACACACCATGTTTCTTTAATGGTTTCAAGGGTTTCCTTTATCCCTCTATGATCTCCACACTCCAATATATTATGACATGTCATGACAATATTCTCCCATTCCTCTATGCATGCTATCCTTAAATTTGGAAATGACTTTAAGCGAAGCACAAGGGAGCCATCTTGATTCGGATCCAAGCAAAGATTTTCCTTCATTCGCCTCCATTTCTTCAGATCAAGGATTCCTCTAGAATCGAAAGTCTTAAGACTCTCAATGGTCATCGACAAATTCCCTTGAATAACCATGACCATCACATCATAACTTCTCCTATCAAAGGAGAAATATATAGGCGATAGATAAAGCAGTGGATTAAGTGACTCTTTGGCACTTTCTTCAATTTCTTTGCTTTCAACCCTTTGTGCAAAGAAACCATCCTCTTCTTGACTCCAACTAGATTCTTGGCTACTTGTATCAGGCACCAAGTATTCTTCGATCGTAGTTTGCTCACTTGGGCCATCTTCAATCCCACGATCTTCAATCCACAAGCTCATCCTTCACACGCATGGACATATTTAGAAAGTTATCATGTTTGAAAACGCAAAAAATTTTCTTAATACAATGCTATTCATCTATCCCTTAGACTGTCGTAGTTTGCTAACAGTCCTAGTTTACTACACAGTCCTACTTTCCTTACTTTTCTTATTTTACTGCGTAGACCTTGTTTTTTGATTTTCCTAACACATATCAAATAGACTGAGTGATTTAGAGAGAAGGGAGAGAGAGAGAGAGAGAGAGAGAGAGAGAGCAAATTACCTTGAATGTTAAGCAAGCTTCTTTGAGTGAAAGGGATCAAAAGGGGTGGTGTAAGGAACATATGACAAGGTGGAAGCGGGCATTCTTTGAATGACAATGAAAGGCGCTCAAACCTGATTAATTGAACGCAATACAAAAAAATGATTTACAAAAAATGATTTATATTCCCAAAAAAATGCAATACAAAAAATGCCATATATCATGCTATACAAAGGACACACTATTGAAAGTCAATCCATAAAATCATCATTGTTGGCAACTTGGCATATGCGTTTGGAGGAGTTGTTGCATTGTCAATAAACTCAACGTTTATGCATTAGTCTCATAAATCAAACTAAACTAAACTAGGATCATCACCGTTTGCTTATAGTTTGAAATCTTTGAAATCTTTGAAATCATCACCGTTTGCATAGCATTGTCTCTAATGACCATCGACGAACAAAACGTATGTTTTTTCACATACCTCTACTACGACCGAGTGCTTGTTACGCTTTGTCAATCAGACTCCTCCGTCTCGAAAGCTTTTGTCTCCCTCACCAGCTAGGTTTTACAGGTGTTCAACCGACGGCCACGAATCGCGCTGCCAGTTTCGCTTGATCCGACGGCCGAAATTATCTTCCCAGTTCGCGCTGCGATGATCCTAGTTTAGTTTTCAAAAAATTTAGATCGACGGCCAGGAATCGCGCGATCGTGGCAGCCGTCGATTGCGCGTCCTAGTTTACTTTTCGATCGCGTGGGATCGGATGGCCGAGAACCGCGCGCTCGTCTCAGCCATCGATCCCACCTGAGGCGCTTATTAAAAGCACCGTGTGATATAGCGACGAGGTACACCCCTCGCACGCCTCAAATTTCAAGGAGAGCACAATCCATAACCACATTTCTTTGCTTTTCGTTGAGATTAAAAGTTTTCAAAATATAGCTTTTCTTTTGAAGGGTAAAATGTTTCATGCCCTTATGTGAAGTGTAAAATGCCTTAACTTGCCTAGGCCAGAGGGCCTCCCTCTCTCTCCCTCTTTTTTTTTTGGGGACCAATAATACATATTTATATTAACTATTCAAAATCAGGCACATGGGCTCTGTCGCCTCAAAATTTCAATGTTTTTCTATCGTGTAAAGCTTAAAAATTTGCCACAGACGCCGTGTGTGGGATGTCAAGCAAGCTACCAAGTAAGAGTCCACTAAATGCAGCATTGGAGGAAGCCTAAAGGATGGGGTAGCATCTTGCATGTTTTTTTTGCTTTGAGGGAGCCAAGAGGATGGCTATCGATGAAGCGTGTGCAATTTTAGGTATAGTTATTTTGGCCTTATGATAAAATTGGTAGCTTCAACTTGGCCAGCATGTGCACATCGTATCAAGCCACGCACACACATTACATAGCCATCATATTGCTTCATTGATTCCTATAACTTTTCCTCTAGATACCTATGCACTTTTCCCCTCTCGTCCCCTCTCTCTCTCTCTCTCTCTCTCTCTCTCTCTCTCTCTCTCTCACATATACCTCTTGGAACCTTTATTCCCTCCCACCACCTCCACTGTGACTCCTCTCTCTCTCTCACTCACTCTCGCACATATACCTCTCGGTACCCTTATTCCCTCCCAACACCTCCATTGCTCTCTCTCTCTCTCTCTCTCTCTCTCTCTCTCTCACACACACACACACACACACACACACACACACGTGCACGCGCGCATGTATACGTATTCTTTCTTCTTAAGCTATGTCACTCACTCGTGCACATAGACACACACACACACACACACACACACGTGCGCGCGCATGTATACGTATTCTTTCTTCTTAAGCTATGTCACTCACTCGTGCACGCACACACACATGCACGCACACACTTGTACATGTTAAGAGCCATGGATTTTGGCAAAACTTGAGGCAATTTCACAACTAATAATCTAAACTTCAACCATGGAATTACTCAACTATGTACATAGCGCTATGGATAGGGTGTTCAAAGGTCACAGACAACATCTGGGTTTGAACCCCTCTTGCCATACATGCAATAGGGACAAGACTTGCCTATGGCTGTGTGTATGAGAATCCTTGAAAAAAAAACCATGAACTTACTCAAATTATATAAATGAATGTGTTAAGGTTTTCATGGTCAATGAGCAATTGCTAAAAGGATGCAAGTGTTCTTTTAAAATGTGCACTCTTCTAGGGAGGAATAGAAGGGTCAAAGCCATTCAACTTAGTGTTCAGGAAAAGTAACAATTTGGTATGGTGGTCCATTGATCGAAATAACCACTTGGCCACACGCCCTTAACAGTGGTTGTAAGAATTAACATAAAGTACAAGTAATTGCATGGAAGTGGTGGTTGGGTTTATGTAAGTGGTTTAAATCTTTTATCATCAAGTTTTTGAAATTAAGTAGTTAATAAATGAAAGTGAACTCAAATGATAGTATGTGGTGAAAAGTATATATAACCCAAAGTGACTAGGTATCTGTAAGTGGTTTAAATCTTTTATCATCAAGTTTTTGAAATTAAGGGTGGGGCCCTAGTTAATAAATGAAAGTGGACTCATATGATTCCACGTGGTGAAACGTATATATAACCCAAGTAATATGACCTTTTGCCATTTTCAACTTGTGTTTAATTGCACCATGTGCAGCTAATGCTAATATGGGGGCCAAATATTTTTTTGTATTAATTTGTTATGGTGAATGGATAGCAACGGATAGTGGGTTGAAGGTCAGACGTTTGAGATGTGGAGCCTTAGACTTGCGTGAGGCAGTTGGTGAACGTTTACTCATCTTCTGGGTTCTTCCATGGAGGCTATAAAAACGAATGCACAAGCCTTTGTACTCGAGGCAAGAGCCTCTTCACACACACACACACACACACACACACACACACACACACACACATGGATGGTTTGTAAAGGGAAAAAAATATTGATTAAAAAAAACCATACTCATTTTCATGTGAGACATGAGAGAGAGAAAGAGAGACCGTCTCTGAACTTGTGTTATCTGTGACATGATTAGAGTGTTCTTTTTGCTTTCGACACTGGAGAGTTTGAGGTTGTTTCGCAACATTGGAGAGAGAGAGAGAGAGAGAGAGAGAGAGAGAGAGAGAGTTATGACCTTAGGTTGTTAAGGTTTTATATCTTAGACTATTCATTAATTAGTGCCCGCTTACGGCACTAATTAATTGAATAGGCATTTAAGTGAATATGTGAATTAATTAATATCATCGGCTTGGTTATTCTAGAATTAATGACTTGTAGGGTATTTCTTATTTTTTGCCTTGTCTTAAGGTCTCAAACTTATCTTTATTGTTGGAAATAGAACATATAGCTCTCTCTTTGGGCCTTCTCTCATAATCAAATGTCACCTTTAGAAAAAAAAACAATGTTCTATTAATCTTGTCTATTAGGTTTTTCACATTCTTAAGTTTATGTTTATGACATTAATGGAAAATAGGGTTGTGAGATATGGCACACTTCCTCCCTCTCACTTTTCATGTGTTGTGCTTAGATGGTGACACAAACCTTATCAAGTGCATCTACATAGGGCTTTACAAAATGTGGTACGTTGATTGTTGCGCACAAAGCAAGAATATATAGGACTTTGAGGTGCTCGATTGTTTATTTATTTTGTTGAATTTATCAATTCTTTCATTTGATTATATGCCTCACTAAGTTTCTCTTCCAAGAGTTATTTCTTAGCTTATTGTTTTTCTCTCTAATAAATTAATGATTTCTTTCTTTACTTTATAAACAATAATAATGTAGAATAATTTCTCTCTTTACTTTATCAACTATAATATTGTAGAATATTTTCTCTCTAATAAATTAATAATTTATCTCTTTACTCTATCAACCATAATATTGTAGAATAATTTCTCTCTAATAAATTAATAATTTCGCTCTTTACTTTATCAACAATAATATTTTAGAATACCTTGATCTAATAGTAACACACCAAAGTGCAAGCACATAGGTCTCTCTCTCTCTCTCTCTCTCTCTCTCTCTCTCTCTCTCTCTCTCTCTCTCTCACACACACACACACACACACACACACACACACACATGCACGCACGCACGCACACGCATGTATACATGCATGCATGCATGTGCACACACACATCCAAATAAGCTCTTGGCTCTTTCTTTTCTTTCTTATAATAAATATGATGAGGCACATTCATGATTGAGTGAAATATGCAAAAAATAAGACTATGAGTTTTCTCTCTGATTAAAAAATACTTGTTATGACTAATCTACTTTTGCCTTCCAGCTTGAATAGTGCTTGGATCATTATAGATCACATACTCTAGAAGCAATGTCATAGTTTTAAATGAGCTTATTCCAAGGTGTCAATTTTCTTTTATTTCATGAAAGCATGTCTTGCACTTCTCTAAAACACAAATACCATTCTTTTGTTTCATCTAGTATAATGTTAACCCACCACTAGATCTTCTACATGTTATCAAGAGCATTATATTCATATGATGGGTTAAGAAGAGCATGTTTATGTATAACCCAAGGCTCAAAAATGATAATTAATAGTGAAAGGGCAGTAAAATTAGGAAATACTAGTTGAAATTTGGAATTGTTTTTATTTTTAAGGGGAAAAGTCATACATTTTAGTCATAAACCCAATATTTTTAGTATTGAAACCCGATCACTAGGAAGCATTACCTTTATTTTGATTTCTTGGAAACAAGAGATTTTTTGAGCCTTGGTAAGGCCAATATGAAATGGAAGTCCTATGATGATGACTCATCACCTTAGTTGCCCCACTCTTTTAGGAAACAAGAGATTTTTTGAGCCTTGGTAAGGCCAATATGAAATGGAAGTCCTATGATGATGACTCATCACCTTAGTTGACTCATCACCTTAGTTGCCCCACTCTTTTAGGAAAATCCAATACCACGTGAGTGCAAAGGGTAATATAAAATCTAAATCTCTTGTATGTTTTGGAAATTTTTGTAAGTATTATGCGTGATTTAGAAGTATGATTTTCAAATCATGAGTCAAGTACATCGATGCTATTTTAACCATATCTAGTTTAGGTACTTATTCTTTATACTATCCTTATTCCATCATCATGCAAAATCATGTTATCATTCTTTCTTTTAATCACCCCTAAAGTTAGTCACCAAATATTATCTTAATGATCCTTATGTTTCTCCCATGCTCAGTAAAAAGACATGAAGCATGTGATTAAGCCAGAACTCCACTTGAACAAGCAAACACCTATATAAAAGAAATATGTTGAAAGTCCCACATATCATATCTATGGAGGATAACTTGCAATGCCTAAATGGATTAAAATTTCCCTCCTTTTTTATTGGGTGAGAATAAGGTGGGGTCTTTCATGTGCAAATGTTAAGAAACATGGATCTAGGCCAAGTTATGGGGGATCAAAACAAATAAGCAACACCATAATAAAGATTAAGAGAATTCCTAAACTTGATTAAGAAGGACCTAAACTAGTTATAAGGCAAACATATAATCTCATCGCATTAGAGTTAGTCCAAGTACATCCTTTTATAGCTCTCATGGAGCTCCATCCCACACCCTTGTGGGATCCCATGTGTCCATAAATGCTCACAGTACATGTGCCACCTTGTGCTTTTCATGTGCTACCTTTTTTGACCATTGACTTCACCTTTTTTTGACCATTGACTTCACCTTTTACAAGTGACCATAAAAAGCAGTCTTTGATCTAGGACCATTAGTCTTTTCTTCTTCCCTTTTTAATGTGTATGCTTCTTTTGTGACTCACTCCCTACCTTCCTTGTGCTCCATGGCACCACATTTCTCAACACCCCCCCCTTGGTGCCATATTTCTAGGCTACTACAAGGTTGTTGGATGCGAGGTTGTTAGATGCGAGGTTACAAGGGTTACATTACCCCCCCATCATTTCTAACTTGGCTAAGTAACTTAAAGGCTCGTTTGGCTTGGTTATTCTCTATTTCAGCGGTTATTTTAGAGATTGGTCGGGTTAATTTTCACTCCCGCAAGGTGCTACTTTGGATACTCTTTAGTGGTCGAGTGTTGCAACATTTTGGCTTGGGTAGTGACAGTTTTTGGTGTAGCTTGGATTGGTCTTATTATTTACCTTGAACTCAGAGGCTTTATCTAGCTTGGTCCTTTTATCTATGGATGACTCAAAGGATTTTGCCCAACAAAGCTTTCTACTTAAGAGCATTCTTTTGACTCTCATACACACTTGCATGCTCATTTGGCTGCATACATCCATTTTTGACGCGTAGTTAAGGCAGGGTATCCACACACTTGGAGAGACATACTCCCCATCGATCATAGGAGTCACGCATACCTGCTCATGTTGGCAGCTTACACTTTTAAAGGCCCAAAGGTGGATGACAATTTGTGATGTTGATGCTAGTGAAACCCAAAACCATCTTTTAAAGGCCCATGTGAAGAATGTGAGAGATCCTTTTACACCACGATGAAGATAGATAAGCCTTAGTTTTTCTTAGCCAAACACAAAACTAAAAAGGTTTATCTTTTTGTTCATGCGGTGCGCTGACGATCTGCAGGCCGGTTTGTGTCGTTGGTGAAGCTAGCGTGTTGCTCGTCGATGGAGTCTATGCAGCCTATGTTGTTGGTCGCGTTATCCACTCACCGTTGTCAGTGTTATGGCGCCTCTCACTGGCCTTTT